>NC_068422.1:73039712-73072212 GCF_023373465.1 Oncorhynchus keta | reverse complement strand
ACTGACTCTGCCCCTGACCTCTGCCTGCCCTGAGCCTGCCTGCCTGCCGTTCTGTACTGACTTACTGACTCTGCCCTGGATTACTGACCTGACCCCTGCCTGACCCTGAGCCTGCCTGCCTGCCGTTCTGAGCCTGCCTGCCTGCCTTCTGTACTTCACTGACTCTGCCCTGGATTACTGACCTCTGCCTGCCCTGAGCCTGCCTGCCTGCCGTTCTGTACTTCACTGACTCTGCCCTGGATTACTGACCTCTGCCTGCCCTGAGCCTGCCTGCCTGCCGTTCTGTACTTCACTGACTCTGCCCTGGATTACTGACCTCTGCCTGCCCTGAGCCTGCCTGCCTGCCGTTCTGTACTTCACTGACTCTGCCCTGGATTACTGACCTCTGCCTGCCCTGAGCCTGCCTGCCTGCCTGTACCTTACTGACTCTCTGATTACTGACCTCTGCCTTCACTGACTCTGACTCTGCCCTGGATTACTGACCT
This sequence comes from Oncorhynchus keta, assembly GCF_023373465.1. Lineage (NCBI taxonomy): Eukaryota > Metazoa > Chordata > Actinopteri > Salmoniformes > Salmonidae > Oncorhynchus > Oncorhynchus keta. The sequence goes on along the minus strand of NC_068422.1, from coordinate 73,071,727 downwards.
CTGCCTGCCCTGAGCCTGTACCCTGCCTGCCCCTGACCTCCGCCTCTGTACTTCACTGACTCTGCCCTGGATTACTGACCTCTGCCTGCCCTGAGCCTGCCTGCCTGCCGTTCTGTACCTTACTGACTCTGCCCTGGATTACTGACCTCTGCCTCTCCTGACCCTGAGCCTGCCTGCCTGCCGTTCTGTACCTTACTGACTCTGCCCTGGATTACTGACCTCTGCCTGCCCTGAGCCTGCCTGCCTGCCGTTCTGTACTTCACTGACTCTGCCCTGGATTACTGACCTCTGCCTGCCCTGAGCCTGCCTGCCTGCCGTTCTGTACTTCACTGACTCTGCCCTGGATTACTGACCTCTGCCTGCCCTGAGCCTGCCTGCCTGCCGTTCTGTACTTCACTGACTCTGCCCTGGATTACTGACCTCTGCCTGCCCTGAGCCTGCCTGCCTGCCGTTCTGTACTTCACTGACTCTGCCCTGGATTACTGACCTCTGCCTGCCCTGAGCCTGCCTGCCTGCCGTTCTGTACCTTACTGACTCTGCCCTGGATTACTGACCTCTGCCTCTCCTGACCCTGAGCCTGCCTGCCTGCCTGTCGTTCTGTACCTTACTGACTCTGCCCTGGATTACTGACCTCTGCCTCTCCTGACCCTGAGCCTGCCTGCCTGCCGTTCTGTACCTTACTGACTCTGCCCTGGATTACTGACCTCTGCCTGACCTCTGCCTGCCTGCCTGCTCTGTACTCCTGCCCTGCCTGCCCTGCCGTTCTGTACCTTACCTTACTGACTCTGCCCTGGATTACTGACCTGACCCTGAGCCTGCCTGCCTGTCGTTCTGTACCTTACTGACTCTGCCCTGAATTACTGACCTCTGCCTGACTCCCTGATTACTGACCCTGAGCCTGCCTGCCTGCCGTTCTGTACCTTACTGACTCTGCCCTGGATTACTGACCTCTGCCTGCCCTGAGCCTGCCTGAGCCTGTACCTTACTGCCTGCCCGTTCTGTACCTGACTCTGCCCTGACTGACCTCTGCCTGCCCTGGATTACTGACTCTGCCCTGGCTCTGCCCCTGACCCTGAGCCTGCCTGCCTGTCGTTCTGTACCTTACTGACTCTGCCCTGGATTACTGACCCTGACCCTGAGCCTGCCTGCCCTGACCCTGAGCCTGCCTGCCTGTACCTTACTGACTCTGCCCTCTGACCCTGAGCCTGCCTGTTCTGTACCTTACTGACTCTGCCCTGGATTACTGACCTCCGCCTGCCCTGACCCTGAGCCTGCCTGCCTGTCGTTCTGTACCTTACTGACTCTGCCCTGGATTACTGACCTCCGCCTGCCCTGACCCTGAGCCTGCCTGCCGTTCTGTACCTTACTGACTCTGCCCTGGATTACTGACCTCCGCCTGCCCTGACCCTGAGCCTGCCTGCCGTTCTGTACCTTACTGACTCTGCCCTGGATTACTGACCTCTGCCTGCCCTGACCCTGAGCCTGCCTGCCGTTCTGTACCTTATTGACTCTGCCCTGGATTTACTGACCTCCACCTGTCCTGACCCTGCCTGCCGTTCTGTACCTTACTGACTCTGCCCTGGATTACTGACCTCTGCCCTGGAACACTGACCTCTGCTTGCCCTTGACCTTTTGTTTGCCTGCCCCCTGTTTTGTAAATAAACATCTGTGAATCGAACTGTCTGCATCTGGGTCTTATACTGAGTGTTGTCTATCTATATACAGTGTTGTAAAGATGTGCAATAGTTAAAGTACTAAAGGGAAAATAAATAGACCAATATGGGCTGTATTTTTAATGACGTTTGTTCTTCATTGGTTGCCCTTTTCTTTTGGCAACAGGACACAAATATTGCTGCTGTGATGGCACACTGTGGGATTTCACCCAATAAATATCGGAGTTTATCAAAATTGGATTTGTTTTCAAATTCTTTGTGGGTCTGTGTAATCTGAGGGAAATATGTGTCTCTAATATGGTCATACATTTAGCAGGAGGTTAGAAAGTGCAGCTCAGTTTCCACCTAATTTTGTTGGAAGTGTGCACATAGCCTTTCTTCTCTTGAGAGCCAGGACTGCCTACTGCGGCCTTTCTCAATAGCAAGGCTATGCTCTCTGTACATAGTCAAAGCTTTCCTTAAGTTTGGGTCAGTCACAGTGGTCAGGTATTCTGCCACTGTGTACTCTCTGTTTAGGGCCAAATAGCATTCTAGTTTGTGCAGTTGTTTTATTGATTCTTTCCAATGTGTCAAGTAATTATCTTTTTGTTTTCTCATGATTTGGTTGGGTCTAATTGTGCTGCTATCCTCGGGCTCTGTGGGGTCTGTTTGTGTATGTGAACAAAGCCCCAGGACCAGCTTGCTTAGGGGCCTCTTCTCCAGGTTCATCTCTCTGTAGGTGATGGCTTTGTTATGGAAGGTTTGGGAATTTCTTCCTTTTAGGTGATTGTAGAATTGAATGGCTCTTTTCTGGATTTAATTAGTGGATATCGGCCTAATTCTGCTCTGCATGCATTATTTGGTGTTTTATGTTGTACACAGAGGATATCTTTGCAGAATTCTGCATGCAGTCTTAATTTGGTGTTTTTCCCATTTTGTGAATTATTGTTTGGTGAGCAGATCCCAGACCTCACAACCATAAAGGGCAATGGGTAGTATTTTTAGCCAGATCCTAATTGATATGTCGAATTTGATGATCCTTTTGATGATCTCATCTCTCCCAAGTGGTCATTCTCTCTTTCTCCCCTTACCCATCTGTCTATCGCCTCCTTTGAATTTCATGCTGTCACAGTTACCAGCCCTTTCAAGCTTAACATCCTTATCATTTATCGCCCTCCAGGTCCCCTCGGAGAGTTCATCAATGAGCTTGATGCCTTGATAAGCTCCTTCCTGAGGACGGCTCACCTCTCACAGTTCTGGGCGACTTTAACCTCCCCACGTCTACCTTTGACTCATTCCTCTCTGCCTCCTTCTTTCCACTCCTCTCCTCTCCTCTTTTGACCTCACCCTCTCACCTTCCCCCCTACTCACAAGGCAGGCAATACGCTCGACCTCATCTTTACTAGGTGCTGTTCTTTCACTAACCTCATTGCAACTCCCCTCCAAGTCTCCGACCACTACCTTGTATCCTTTTCCCTCTCGCTCTCATCCAACACTTCCCACACTGCCCCTACTCGGATGGTATCGCGCCGTCCCAACCTTCGCTCTCTCTCCCCGCTACTCTCTCCTCTTCCATCCTATCATCTCTTCCCTCTGCTCAAACCTTCTCCAACCTATCTCCTGATTCTGCCTCCTCAACCCTCCTCTCCTGCCTTTCTGCATCCTTTGACTCTCTATGTCCCCTATCCTCCAGGCCAGCTCGGTCCTCCCCTCCCGCTCCGTGGCTCGACGACTCATTGCGAGCTCACAGAACAAGGCTCCGGGCAGCCAAGCGGAAATGGAGGAAAACTCGCCTCCCTGCGGACCTGGCATCCTTTCACACCCTCCTCTCTACATTTTCCTCCTCTGTCTCTGCTGCTAAAGCCACTTTCTACCACTCTAAATTCCAAGCATCTGCCTCTAACCCTAGGAAGCTCTTTGCCACCTTCTCCTCCCTCCTGAATCCTCCCCCTCCTCCCTCTCTGCAGATGACTTCGTCAACCATTTTGAAAAGAAGGTCGACGACATCCGATCCTCGTTTGCTAAGTCAAACGACACCGCTGGTTCTGCTCACACTGCCCTACCCTGTGCTCTGACCTCTTTCTCCCCTCTCTCTCCAGATGAAATCTCGCGTCTTGTGACGGCTGGCCGCCCAACAACCTGCCCGCTTGACCCTATCCCCTCCTCTCTTCTCCAGACCATTTCCGGAGACCTTCTCCCTTACCTCACCTCGCTCATCAACTCATCCCTGACCGCTGGCTACGTCCCTTCCGTCTTCAAGAGAGCGAGAGTTGCACCCCTTCTGAAAAAACCTACACTCGATCCCTCCGATGTCATCAATTACAGACCAGTATCCCTTCTTTCTTTTCTCTCCAAAACTCTTGAACGTGCCGTCCTTGGCCAGCTCTCCCGCTATCTCTCTCAGAATGACCTTCTTGATCCAAATCAGTCAGGTTTCAAGACTAGTCATTCAACTGAGACTGTTCTTCTCTGTATCACGGAGGCGCTCCGCACTGCTAAAGCTAACTCTCTCTCCTCTGCTCTCATCCTTCTAGACCTATCGGCTGCCTTCGATACTGTGAACCATCAGATCCTCCTCTCCACCCTCTCCGAGTTGGGCATCTCCGGCGTGGCCCACGCTTGGATTGCGTCCTACCTGACAGGTCGCTCCTACCAGGTGGCGTGGCGAGAATCTGTCTCCTCACCACGCTCTCTCACCACTGGTGTCCCCCAGGGTTCGGTTCTAGGCCCTCTCCTATTCTCGCTATACACCAAGTCACTTGGCTCTGTCATAACCTCACATGGTCTCTCCTATCATTACTATGCAGACGACACACAATTAATCTTCTCCTTTCCCCCTTCTGATGACCAGGTGGCGAATCACATCTCTGCATGTCTGGCAGACATATCAGTGTGGATGACGGATCACCATCTCAAGCTGAACCTCGGCAAGACGGAGCTGCTCTTCCTCCCGGGAAGGACTGCCCGTTCCATGATCTCGCCATCACGGTTGACAACTCCATTGTGTCCTCCTCCCAGAGCGCTAAGAACCTTGGCGTGATCCTGGACAACACCCTGTCGTTCTCAACTAACATCAAGGCGGTGGCCCGTTCCTGTAGGTTCATGCTCTACAACATCCGCAGAGTACGACCCTGCCTCACACAGGAAGCGGCGCAGGTCCTAATCCAGGCACTTGTCATCTCCCGTCTGGATTACTGCAACTCGCTGTTGGCTGGGCTCCCTGCCTGTGCCATTAAACCCCTACAACTCATCCAGAACGCTGCAGCCCGTCTGGTGTTCAACCTTCCCAAGTTCTCTCACGTCACCCTGCTCCTCCGCTCTCTCCACTGGCTTCCAGTTGAAGCTCGCATCCGCTACAAGACCATGGTGCTTGCCTACGGAGCTGAGGGGAACGGCACCTCAGTACCTCCAGGCTCTGATCAGGCCCTACACCCAAACAAGGGCACTGCGTTCATCCACCTCTGGCCTGCTCGCCTCCCTACCACTGAGGAAGTACAGTTCCCGCTCAGCCCAGTCAAAACTGTTCGCTGCTCTGGCCCCCAATGGTGGAACAAACTCCCCACGACGCCAGGACAGCGGAGTCAATCACCACCTTCCAGAGACACCTGAAACCCCACCTCTTTAAGGAATACCTAGGATAGGATAAAGTAATCCTTCTCACCCCCCTTAAAAGATTTAGATGCACTATTGTAAAGTGGCTGTTCCACTGGATGTCATAAGGTGAATGCACCAATTTGTAAGTCGCTCTGGATAAGAGCGTCTGCTAAATGACTTAAATGTAAATGTAAATGTAATGATCGAAGGCCCTTCTTGTCTTGGCTCTAAGATCGTTCACAGCTTTGTGGAAGTTACCTGTGGCACTGATGTTTACACCGAGATATGTATCGTTTTTTTGTGTGGAATTTGTATTTGTGGTCTGGCAACTGGACCTATTATTTTCTTACTGAGATTAACTGTCGGGGCCCAGGTCTGACAGAATCTGTGTAGAAGATCTAGGTGCTGCTGTAGGCCCTCCTTGGTAGAAGCAAATAGTAGACATTTGACTTCAGATTCTAGTAGGGATTCTAGTAGGGTGAGGCCAGGTGCTGCAGACTGTTCTAGTGCCCTCGCCAATATAGGTTGAAGAGGGTGTGGCTTAAGCTGCGTCCCTGTCTCACCCCACGGCTCTGTGGAAAGAAATGTGTGTCTTTTGCCAATTTTAACTACACACTTGTTGTTTGTGTACATGGATTTTATAATGTCGTATGTTTTACCCCCAACACCACTTTCCATCAATTTACACCAGACCCTCATGCCAAATTGATTCAAAGGCTTTTTTGAAATCAACAAAGCATGAGAAGACTTTGCCTTTGTTTTGGTGTGTTTGTTTGTCAATTAGGGTGTGAAGAGCGAATATGTGGTCTGTCTTATGGTAATTTGGTAAAAAGCCAATTCGGCATTTTCTCGGTACATTATTTTCACTGAGGAAGTGTACGGGTCTGCTGTTAGTGATAATGCAGAGGATATTCCCAAGGTTGCTGTTGACGCATATCCCACGGCAGCTAATGGGGTCAAATTTGTCTCCACTTTTGTGGATTGGGGTGATCAGTCCTTAGTTACAAATATCGGGGAAGATGCCAGGACTGAGGATGATGTTAAAGAGTTTAAATATAGCCAATTGGAATTTGTGATCTGTATATTACATAACTTCATGTAGGATACCATCAACACCACAGGCCTTTTTGGGTTGGAGGGTTTGTATTTTGTCCTGTAGTTCATTCAAGATAATTGGAGAATCCACTGGGTTCTGGTAGTCTTTAATAGCTGATTCTAAGATTTGTAATTGGTCATGTATATATTTTTGCTTTGTTCTTTGTTTACAGCTCTCTATCTCTTTATCTCTCTCTCTTTCTCTCTCTGTCCCTCAGGGTTGGTTGAACTCTCCAGTGCGGCTGTGTACCCAGACATCAGCAGACGTTGTAAATAACTGGGCCTGGACCACTGCTGTGCTGGAGTCACACTCATAAATAATGAATTGATCCAGACTATTGTCACACCCTACTGGTCCTTCCAGACACACGTACGCCTGCACATAGGTACGTAGTTGAGTGGACATATACACGTACTGACCACTTCCGTATTGAGCGAGTCACTAGTACTTTCTGCTTTAGTTTTTGCTTGGAAGCAGGAACCAGGAGGATAGAATTGTGTTCAGATTTGCCAAATGGAGGGCGAGGGAGAGCTTTGTATGCGTCTCTGTGTGTGGATTAAAGGTGGTCTAGAGTTTTTTTCCCCTCTGATTGCACATGTGACATGCTGGTAGAAATTAGGGGAAATAGATGTTTGCGGTCCCCGGCTACTAGGAGGTCCGCTTCTGGATGAACATTTTCTTGTTTGCTTATGGTCTTAAACAGCTCGTTGAGTGTGGTCTTAGTGTCAGCATCGGTTTGCGGTGGTAAATAGACGGCAATGAAAAATATAGATTAAAACTCTCTTGGTAGATAGTGTGGTGTACAGCTTATCATAAGGTATTCTACCTCAGCAATACCTTAAGACTTCCTTAATATTAGACATCTCACACCAGCTGCCATTGACAAATAGACACAAATAGACGTCTTACCAGACGTAGCTGTTCTGTCCTGCCAATGCACAGAAAACCCAGCCAAATGTGTATTATCCATATTGTCGTTCAGCCACGACTCTGTGAAACATAAGATACTACAGTTTTTAATGTCCTGTTGGTAAGAGAGTCTTGAACAGATATCATCCAGTTTATTCTCCAGTGATTGCACGTTGGCCAATAGAATGGATGGTAGAGGCGGGTTACCCACTCGCCGACCAATTCTATCTCCGGCCCATGTATTTCCATCTTTTCTTCACGCGAATGACGGGGATTCGGGCCTGGTCTCGGAGAAGCAGTATATCCTTCGCGTCGGACTCATTAAAGAAACATTCTTCTTCCAGTTTGAGGTGAGTAATCGCTGTTCTGATAGCCATAAGCTCATTTTGGTCATAAGAGATGGTAGCAACAACATTATGTACAAAATAAGTGCATGCATCATGCACCCGTGTATACGTCCACTCAACTACGTACCTATGTGCAGGCGTACATGTGTCTGGAAGGACCAGTAGGATGTGACAATAGTCTGGATCAATTCATTATTTATGAGTGTGACTCCAGCACTGTTCCTCCAGTGCAGTGTGCCAGGCCCAGTTATTTACAACGTCTGCTGATGTCTGGGTACACAGGAGAGTCCTACCAACACTGAGGGACAGAGAGAGAGAGAGATTAAGAGAGAGAGAGAGAGAGAGAGAGAGAGAGAGAGAGAGAGAGAGAGAGAGAGAGAGAGAGAGAGAGAGAGAGAGAGAGAGAGAGAGAGAGAGAGAGAGAGAGAGAGAGTAAGAGAGAGAGAGAGAGAGAGAGAGAGAGAGAGAGAGAGAGTAAGAGAGAGAGAGAGAGAGAGAGAGAGAGAGAGAGAGAGAGAGAGAGAGAGAGAGATGTATGTGTAATGTTTACTGTTCATTTTTGTTGTTTTTCACCTTATATATTCACTTTGTATGTAGTCTACCTCACTTGCTTTGGCAATGTTAACACATGTTTCCCATGCCAATAAAGCCCTTGAATTGAATTGAATTGAGAGAGAGAGACAATGCCAAGAGTGTGCAAAGCTGTCATCAAGGCAAAGGGTGGCTACTTTGAAGAATCTCAAATATAAAATATATTTGGATTTGTTTAACACTTTTTTGGTAACTACATGATTCCATATGTGTTATTTCATAGTTTTGATTTTTCCACTATTATTCTACAATGTAGAAAATAGTAAAAATAAAGAAAAACCCTTGAATAAGTAGGTGTGTCCAAACTTTTGACTGGTACTGTATGTGAGAATGCTGTTCATTGACTACAGTTAAGCGTTCAACACCATAATTCCCACAAAGCTTATCACTAAGCTAAGGACCCTGGGACTAAATACCTCCCTCTGCAACTGGATCCTGGACTTCCTGACGGGCCGCCCCCAGGTGAAGGGTAGGCAACAACACATCTGCCACGCTGATCCTCAACACGGGAGCCCATCAGGGTGTGTAATTAGTCCCCTTCTGTATTCCCTGTTCACCTACGACTGAGTGGCCAAGCACGACTCCAACACCATCATTAAGTTTGCTGACGACACAACAGTGGCAGGCCTGATCACGACAATGATGAGAGAGCCTATAGGGAGGAGGTCAGAGACCTGGCAGTGTGGTACCAGGGCAACGTGAGCAAGACAAAGGAGCTGATCGTGGACTACAGGAAAAGGAGGGCCGAACACGTCCCCATTCACATCGACGGGGCTGTAGTGAAGCGAGTCGAGAGTTTCAACTTCCTTGGTGTCCACAACACCAACAAACTATCATGGTCCAAACACATCAAGACAGTCTTGAAGATGGCACACCTTTTCCCCCTCTGGAGATTGAAAAGAGTTGGCATGGGTCCCTAGATCTTCAAAAAGTTCTACAGTTGCACAATCGAAAGCATCCTGACCAGTTGCATCACCGCCTGGTATGGTTACTTAACAGCTTCTTAACAAGCCATAAGACTCCTGAACAATTAATCAAATGGCCACCTGGACTATTTACACCCCCCTTTGTTTTTACACTGCTGCTACTCACTGTTTATTATCTATGCATAGTCACTTTACTCCTACCTACATGTACACTGCTGCTACTCACTGTTTATTATCTATACATAGTCACTTCACCCCTACCTACATGTACACTGCTGCTACTCACTGTTTATTATCTATACATAGTCACTTCACCCCTACCTACATGTACACTGCTGCTACTCACTGTTTATTATCTATACATAGTCACTTTACTCCTACCTACATGTACACTGCTGCTACTCACTGTTTATTATCTATACATAGTCACTTCACCCCTACCTACATGTACACTGCTGCTACTCACTGTTTATTATCTATACATAGTCACATTACTCCTACCTACATGTACACTGCTGCTACTCACTGTTTATTATCTATACATAGTCACCTTACTCCTACCTACATGTACACTGCTGCTACTCACTGTTTATTATCTATACATAGTCACATTACTCCTACCTACATGTACACTGCTGCTACTCACTGTTTATTATCTATACATAGTCACATTACTCCTACCTACATGTACACTGCTGCTACTCACTGTTTATTATCTATACATAGTCACCTTACTCCTACCTACATGTACACTGCTGCTACTCACTGTTTATTATCTATACATAGTCACCTTACTCCTACCTACATGTACACTGCTGCTACTCACTGTTTATTATCTATACATAGTCACTTTACTCCTACCTACATGTACACTGCTGCTACTCACTGTTTATTATCTATACATAGTCACTTCACCCCTACCTACATGTACACTGCTGCTACTCACTGTTTATTATCTATACATAGTCACTTCACCCCTACCTACATGTACACTGCTGCTACTCACTGTTTATTATCTATACATAGTCACTTTACTCCTACCTACATGTACACTGCTGCTACTCACTGTTTATTATCTATACATAGTCACTTCACCCCTACCTACATGTACACTGCTGCTACTCACTGTTTATTATCTATACATAGTCACATTACTCCTACCTACATGTACACTGCTGCTACTCACTGTTTATTATCTATACATAGTCACTTCACCCCTACCTACATGTACACTGCTGCTACTCACTGTTTATTATCTATACATAGTCACATTACTCCTACCTACATGTACACTGCTGCTACTCACTGTTTATTATCTATACATAGTCACTTCACCCCTACCTACATGTACACTGCTGCTACTCACTGTTTATTATCTATACATAGTCACTTCACCCCTACCTACATGTACACTGCTGCTACTCACTGTTTATTATCTATACATAGTCACCTTACTCCTACCTACATGTACACTGCTGCTACTCACTGTTTATTATCTATACATAGTCACATTACTCCTACCTACATGTACACTGCTGCTACTCACTGTTTATTATCTATACATAGTCACATTACTCCTACCTACATGTACACTGCTGCTACTCACTGTTTATTATCTATACATAGTCACATTACTCCTACCTACATGTACACTGCTGCTACTCACTGTTTATTATCTATACATAGTCACATTACTCCTACCTACATGTACAAATGACCTCTACTAACCTGTATCACTGCACATTGACTCAGTACCGGTAGCCTTGTTATTGTTATTTCATTTTTTACTTAGTTACTTAATTTATTTAGTAAATATTTTCTTAACTATTTCTTGAACTGCAGTGTTGGTTAAGGGCTTGTAAGAAATCCTTTCACGATCTACACCTGTTGTATTCGGCACAAGTGACAAATACAATTTGATTGATTTGATTTGAAAGTGTACAACAACAACAGCTCATCATCATGTGTTTCGGGGTGTTACTCTGACTCCTCAGTTGCTGTGCAGTAATGAAATGTCACTAAGGTCAAGGTGTGTGTTGGTGTGACTGTAAGGGTTTTCCTGTGGTGAAGGAGAAGCGGACCAAAATGCAGCGTGGTGGTTATTCATGTTCTTTAATCAAGGAACTAGACATGAAATAACTAGCAAAACAATAAACATGGAAAACCTAAACAGTCCCATCTGGTGCAAACACAGAGACAGGAACAATCACCCACAAACACACAGTGAAACCCAGGCTACCTAAATATGGTTCCCAATCAGAGACAATGACTAACACCTGCCTCTGATTGAGAACCATATCAGGCCAGACATAGAAATAGACAAACAAGACATCCAACATAGAATGCCCACTCAGATCACACCCTGATCAAACAAAACATAGAAACATACAAAGCAAACTATGGTCAGGGTGTGACAGTTACCATGTTTGTCTGAGTGTGTGAGTATAACAGATCACACAGATAACCTTGCTCTCCCTCTCTTTGCTGATGTTGCAGACTAGGCATTGGGCTCTGCTGTGTTCCAGTTCTCTGCAGTTATCTGCTTGCTGTGTTGGAGTTGCCTGCTGTATTCTGCATACTGTAACAGAGCACACCATCTGGTGTGACGCTATACGTCTCCTGTGGTGTTTGTGTGTGCGCACGTCTGTGTGTGCATGTGTGTGAGTGTGCGTTTGAGTCTGAGACGTCTGCTTTAGTCTAGATCTTGTTGATGACATAATCTCCAGTGCATTCCCCCATCTGATGTCTGGGGCATGAGGCGTGAGTGACTCAGCAAAACATGACTGCTGTCACCACTGACACTCATAACTTTATTCCCTCCTCCATCTTGATGCTCATGAAATTATTCATCATGCGCTGATCACTAACAGTGCGTGAAGAACATGGAAATTACTGTGACTTAGCGTGTGAGAATGTTTGAACGGTGCGCACGTGTGTGTGCATGTGTATGCATGCATTTCATTGCATTGTGTGTGTGTGTGTGTGTGTGTGTGTGTGTGTGTGTGTGTGTTCCATTTGTGTGTGTGTGTGTGTGTGTGTCCATGTATGTGTGTGTCATCATGCGCTGATCACTAACAGTGCGTGAAGAACATGGTACTGTGACTTAGTGTGTGAGAATGTGTGTGTGTGTGTGTGTGCATGTGTGCATGCATTTCATTGTGTGTGTGTGTGTGTGTGTGTGTGTGTGTGTGTGTATGTGTGTGTGTGTGTGTTTGTGTGTGTGTATGTGTCTATGCCAATGTTTGTGTTGCTTCACAGTCCCCGCTGTTCCATAAGGTGTTTTTTTAATCTGTTTTTGAAATCGAATTTTACTGCCTGCGTCGGTTACTTGATGTGGAATAAAGTTCCATCTAGTCATGGCTCTTTGTAGTACTGTGCCTCCCATAGTCTGTTCTGGACTTGGGGACTGTGATGAGACCTCTTGTGGCATGTCTTGTGGGGTATGCATGGGTGTCCGAGCTGTGTGCCAGTAGTTTAGACAGACAGCTCGGTGCCTGCCTGTCATTCAACATGTCAATACTTATAAATAAAAGTAGTCATGAAGTCAATCTCTCCTCCACTTTCAGCGAGGAGAGATTGACATGCATATTATTAATATTAGCTCTCTGTGTACATCCAAAGGCCAGCCGTGCTGCCCTGTTCTGAGCCAATTGCAATTTTCCTAAGTCCTTTTTTGTTGCACCTGACCACGCGACTGAACAGTTGTCAAGGTGCGACAAAACTAGGGCGTGTAGGACCTGCCTTGTTGATAGTGTTGTTAAGAAGGCAGAGCATCGCTTTATTATAGACAGACTTCTCCCCATCTTAGCTACTACTGCATCAATATGTTTTGACCATGACAGTTTACAATCTAGTGTTACTCCAAGCAGTTTAGTCATCTCAACATGCTCAGTTTACACATGATTTATTACAAGATTTAGTTAAGGTTTAGGGTTTTGTTCCAAATACAATGCTTTTAGTTTTAGAAATATTTAGGGCTAACTTATTCTTATTCCACTCTGAAACTAACTGCAGCTCTTTGTTGAATGTTGCAGTCATTTCAGTCACTGTAGTAGCTGACGTGTATAGTGTTGAGTCATCCGCTTACATAGACACTCTGGCTTTACTCAAAGTCAGTGGCATGTCGTTAGTAAAAATTGAAAAAAGCAAAGGGCCTAAACAGCTACCCTGAAGAATTCCTGATTCTAACTGGATTATATTTGAGAGACGTCCATTAAAGAACACCCTCTGTGTTCTGTTAGACAAGTAACTCTTTATCCACATTATAACAGGGGGTGTATAGCCATAACACATACGTTTTCCCAGCAGCAGACTATGATCGATAATGTTAAAAGCTGCACTGAAGTCTACCAAGACAGCCCCCACAATCAATTTATCATCAATTTCTCTCAGCCAATCATCAGTCATTTGTATAAATGCTGTGCTTGTTGAGTGTCCTTTCCTATAAGCATGCTGAAATTCTGTTGTCGGGAAGCTCGGGACTGAGGGGAAGCTCGGGACTGAGGGGAAGCCCGGGACTGAGGGGAAGCCCAGAACTGAGGGGAAGCCCAGTACTGAGGGGAAGCCCAGTACTGAGAGGAAGCCCAGTACTGAGAGGAAGCCCAGTACTGAGATGAAGCTCAGGCAGGTAGTAGGCTCCGGTAGATCCTGGCTGGCTGGCGGATCTGGAAGATTCTGGTTGACTGGCAGACCTGGAAGATTCTGGTTGACTGGCAGATCTGGAAGAGTCTGGTTGACTGGCAGATCTGGAAGATCATGGCTGACTGGCGGATCTAGCTGCTCTGGCTGCTCCATGCCGAATGACAGCTCTGGCTGCTCCATGTAGACTGGCAGCTCTGGCTGCTCCATGCAGATTGGCAGCTCAGGCTGCTCCATGCAGACTGACAGCTCTGGCTGCTCCATGCAGACTGACAGCTCTGGCTGCTCCATGTAGACTGGCAGCTCTGGCTGCTCCATGCAGATTGGCAGGTCTGGCTGCTCCATGCAGACTGACAGCTCTGGCTGCTCCATGCAGACTGACAGCTCTGGCTGCTCCATGCAGACTGGCAGCTCTGGCTGCTCCATGCAGACTGGCAGCTCTGGCTGCTCCATGCAGACTGGCAGCTCTGGCTGCTCCATGCAGACTGACAGCTCAGGCTGCTCCATGCAGACTGGCAGCTCTGGCTGCTCCATGCAGACTGGCAGCTCTGGCTGCTCCATGCAGACTGGCAGCTCTGGCTGCTCGATGCAGTCTGGCAGCTCAGGCTGCTCCGAACAGGCAGGAGGCTCCGGCAGCGCTATAGAGGAGGAAGGCTCTGGAAGCGCTGAACAGGCGGGAGACTCCGGCAGCGTAGGAGAGGGGGAAAGCGCTGGCTGCGCTGAACAGGCGAGGCGCACTGAAGGCCTGGTGCGTGGTGCTGGAACTGGTGGTACTGGATCGAGGACACGCACAGGAAGCCTGGTGCGGGGAGCTGCTACCGGAGGACTGGTGTGTGGAGGTGGCTCTGGATAGACCGGACCGTGCAGGCGCACTGGAGCTCTTGAGCACCGAGCCTGCCCAACCTTACCTGGCTCGATGCCCACTCTAGCTCGGCCAATACGAAGAGCTGGTCTGAACCACACCGGGATATGCACCCGCACTGGAAACACTGTGCGCTCCATAGCATAACACGGTGCCTGCCCGGTCTCTCTAGCCCCCCGGTAAGCACAGGGAGTTTGCGCAGGTCTCCTACCTGGCATAGCCATACTCCCTGTAAGCCCCCTGAGCCTCCCCCCAATACATTTTTGGGGCTGCTTTTCGGGCTTCCTTGCCAACCGTTTTCCCTCGTATCTTCGACTCCTATCTCCGGCTGTCTCTGAACTCCTAAGTGCCTCCACCTGTTCCCATGGGAGGCGATCTCTTCCGGCCAGTATCTCCTCCCAAGTGTAACAACCTTTACCATCCAACACGTCTTCCTATGTCCATTCTCCAAATAATTCATCCTCCTTTCGCTGCTCTTGCTGTCGCTGCCTGTTACCACGCCGCTCGGTCCGTGTGTGGTGGGTGATTCTGTAACGGCGTTTGTCTGTTGATGGAGAGTCGGACCAAAATGCAGCGTGGTGGTTACTCATGTTCTTTAATGACGAATAGCGAAATACATGAAATAATGATACAAATACAAAACAACAAACGGAACGAAAACACAAAATACTATGACCAAGGCGTGACAGAAATAGCATTGTATCTGGTCAAACACCATTTTTTACAAAAGTTTACTGGGTTGGTAACAGGCTGATTGGTCGACTATTTGAGCCAGTAAAGGGGGCTTTACTATTCTTGGGTAGCGGAATGACTTTAGCTTCCCTCCAAGCCTTGAGGGCACACACTCTCTAGTAGGCTTAAATCGGAGATGTGGCAAATAGGAGTGGCAATATTGTCTGATATTATTCTCAGTAATTTTCCATCCAGATTGTCAGACCACGGTGGCTTGTCATTGTTGATAGACAGCAATCCTTTTTTCACCTCTTCCACATTGACAGTTCTCATGAAATAGTAATGAAACAGCTACCAGCTCTCACAGTCTCACGTCAGAGTTAGACGTCCATCCTTGTTTCACAAATCTAACATTTTGAAGTTATTCCAAACGGCAACTTTCTATCGCTACATTCAAACTTGCAACCTTTGGAATCAGTGGCAGATGCTTTCCACCATCCCTCTCCACAACGGCCCAACAAAACCAAAACCTACTTGAAGGTAACAGTACTCACTATTGCCTCTAGTGACCGGTTTCAACATCACCTTCCAACGTCCTCAGACATGGATGGTGAATACTGACTTGTATCACGGCCTGGCTGCAGATATACAGTACACCTCTCCATCTCTTCTCTCGATACCCCCTCCCTCCTCTCTCCCCTGTTCTGCCCCCCGTTTGTCACCCACATTTCTCTCATTCTCTGTCTCCCTCCCTCTCTCCCCTCTCCTATCACACAGATTGGGTCACGTGCAGTGTGAGTGTGACCAGTGGTGTTCTGGCCTGTGGCCCACACACAGCTCTGCTGCACATATCACAGCCAGTCTGCATGATTCATTCATAAGACTTAAAAAGAGGGGATCTTAACACATACCTCACAACTGGCACACACTCCCCTGTGTGTGTGTCCATTAACTCTGAAGCGACCGAGGGTACTGCTGCCTATTCAGATGGTTAACCTGATGCCATCTGTTTAGGTAAAGCATGTGATCTATTAAAAGGGACAGAGCGACTCATTGGTGTGAGACTCTCTGTTGTTTTAGGTGTGTGTGAGTGCAAGTTCCTGCATGTGTGTCACAATATTCTCCAGGGTTAGCATGCTGATGTTCACTCAGTGCTGCCCTCTCCTGGTAAAATCAGTTTATTCACAATCCACTCCTTTCACTGGGGTTCAAGTTGAATGGTTAGTAGGTGTTGTGGACCTGATTCAAAGACAAACCAAATATACAGTATAAGAATGGCAAACAACTTAAACTTCTTTGCTTTTAATGTGTCAAATGTCATTCGGATGTAGATCCTTCGAAGGTTCCTGTGATGACTCCAGGGGAGGATGGCTCATAATAACGGCTGTAATGGAGCAAATGGAATGGCATCAAACATATAGAAACCATGTGTCTGATACCGTTGAACTGATTCCGCTCCAGCCATTACCACGAGCCCGTTCTCCCCAATTAAAGTGCCAGCAACCTCCTGTGGATGACTCTTGTTAGCCTGAGAATGCTAGCATATTTCACCCGTGTCCATATAATGCCTTCAGAAAGTATTTATACCCCTTCAATTATTCCACATTTTGTTGTGTTGAAGCCTGAATTCAAGGCAGATTAATACATGTTTTTGTCTACAGCCCATAATGAAAAAGTGATTTTTTGTTGTTGTTGAAATTTTAGCAAATGTATTTAAAAATGAAATACATAAATATTCTATTTAAATAAGTATTCACACCCCTGAGTCAATACATCTTAGAATCCCCTTTAGCAGCGACTACAGCTGTGAGTCTTTCCGGGCAAGTCTGTAAGAGCTTTCCACACTTGGTTTCTACAATATTTGCACATGATTATTTTCAGAATTCTTCAAGCTCTGTCAAATTGGTTGTCAATCATTGCTAGACATTTCAAGTCTGGACTGAACCCGGTTTTCCTCTAGGACACAGCCTTTGTTTAGTGCCATTCCGTTTCATTTCTATCCTGAAAAAACAGTTATTAACGATTACAAGATTACAGCCACCACTATGCTTGAAAATATGGAGAGTGGTACTCAGTAATGTGTTGTATTAGATTTGCTCCAAACACTTGTATTCAGCACAAAAAGCCACAAAAGGCCACATTTCTTTGCAGTTACTTTAGTGTCTTTTTTGCAAACTGGATGCATGTTTTGGAATATTTTTTCTTCTGTTCAGCCGTCCTTCTTTTCACTCTGTCAGAGGTGAGGTAGTCATTCAAAATCATGTTAAACACTATTATTGCACACAGAGTGAGTCCATGGAACTTATTATGTGACTTGTTAAGCACATTTTACTCCTGAACGTATTTAGGCTTGCATAATAAAGGGGTTGAATACACTAACTATATATTAACTCAAGTAATTTCAACTTATTTTTTTTTATTAATTTGTAAAAATTGCGAAAAACATAATTCCAATTTGACAATGAGGTATTGTGTGCAGATCAGTGACCCCAAAAATCTCAATTTAATCCATTTTAAATTCAGAATGTAACAAAATGTGGAAAAAGTGAAGGGGTGTGAATACTTTCTGAAGGCACTGTATGTCACACCAGTGTGGCAATGTATATTGGGTCTCAGATGCTTAAGCAGTCAGAACAGAAACACCGCTCTCTCTCTCTCCTCTCCTCTCTCTCTCTCCCTCCCCCTCTCTCTCCCTCCCCTCCCTCCCCCTCTCTCTCCCTCCCCTGCTCTCTCTCTCCCTCCACTCTCTCCCCTCCCCCTCTCTCTCCCTCCACCTCTCTCTCCCTCCCCCTGCTCTCTCTCTCCCTCCACCTCTCTCTCCCTCCCCCTCTCTCTCCCTCCACCTCTCTCTCCCTCCACCTCTCTCTCTTTCTTCCTCCGCCTCTCTCTCCCTCCCACCCTCTCTCTCTCTCCCCTCCCCCTCTCCTTCCCCCCTCCCTCTCTCTTTCTGCCCTCCTCTCTCTCTCCTCTCTCTCTTTCTGCCCCTCTCTCTCTCTCCCTCCCCCCTCTCTCTCTCTCTTTCCGCCCTCTCTCTCTCTCCTCTCTCTTTCTGCCCCTCTCTCTCTCCTCTTTCCCCCTGCCTACTGTGGCTCCATCTGCTCTCTGTTCTCTCCAAATTTAACAAGGCATGTGGGGAAGGCTGTGAACGGTGGTGACATCACCATAGATAGGTCTATGTCCCTGACCACATCACACATCCAACTTCACACTTACTGTACAACACCTGAGCCACCAGATCACTGTAGTTTCCCTGGTCAGTTTCCCTGGTATATGAGCACTTACCAAGCATACTATAGAACCCATTTATGTATTTATTTTTGGTAAACAGTTCACTGCCCATTTGTCCTTGATTGTCAGGTAGCCTAGTGGTTAGAGCGTTGGACTAGTAACCAAAGGGTTGCAAGATCAAATCCCTGAGCTGACAAGGTGAAATTCTGTCGTTCTGCCCCGTAACAAGGCAGTTAACCCACTGTTCTTAGGCTGTCATTGAAAATAAGAATTTGTTCTTCACTGACTTGCCGAGTTAAATAAAAAACTATATTTAAAAAATTGAGAGGCAATGAACAGTAGGCCATGATGACCATAATAGCAATGCTGCAGAGACACCTTACCTGCTAAAGATGATGGTTAGTCCTCCGATATTCACACTACATGGAGAGATCACATAGACGTCCACAGGCAGTTGTCTTTTACAATCAGAGCACTGTGATTGCACTCTCTCCCTCTCACTGTGGTGACTGAACCCCAGAGGTCCCCAGGTGCATCTCTAATGGCCACAGGGGTGTCACATCTTTGATACCAAGACACATACACACTCAGGTCATACATGAACGGCCACGCACACGCGAACACACACACAGATAATCTCCCTCTCTCGCTAAATGAATGGCACCGTTGCTACGGTAACCTCCTCCATATCTATGAATCTATATTCAGTAAGAGGGTCAATGCAGGGTCATGCTGGCAGCTTAGCTCTCAAACTATCTGTTTATGTATGTGTGTATGTGTCACCTCTCCATCATAAGGAGCAGATGGGATACAGCCTGCGCATTTTAAATAGCACATGTAATGCTACACTTCCAGCCAAGGAGAGTATTATGTGCATGGTATTACTTATATGCATAGCCTTGTCAAATTCACAAAATACAATATTTAGTCCCTAGAAACTCATATGTGAGCTCGAAGTACTTGGGAATGGTCTTTGGCTAGAGATGAATGCTGAGCTTCTGGTTTTGGCTCCGGTGTCTTCATGGGGATTCAGGATGGCTATAGCGTAGTCTGTGTGCAGTGTTATTTCAGCTGGCCTGCCCGAGGGAGGGAACAGACAGATCAGCCAGGAGGATATCTCTGTAATCACACCCAGCACCTGAGCCCAGAGGCTAAGACGGGCTAACAGACTGGCAGACGGGGGCTCCAGATATATCATGGTGCAGAGAGTGACAGAACACCACAGCCTTGGTCTAGAACAGTGAATGTTAATGGTGGTAACTGCAGATCTTTGATCTGTACGAATTTGACATCTGATAACTGTTCTGAGGTATAGCAGAGTACTGTCAGTGGCAGTAATAATTGAAGTTGCTGTGACAGCATGACTGTGTACTTGATAAGTGGCGAGTATGCTGTGTCCAGACGCAGATGCTTACAGTGGCATCAATGTGCTTCGTGATGACAATTTCCTTCAAATAATATGATAGAGTGTGTGCATCTCAGAGTGATGCCCAAGATGCACAAAGCTCACGAGGAGGTGCAGGTGATGCCTCTTGCCCTGTCCTCATGTGTGTTTGAGTGTTTGTGTTTGAGTATTGCATCAGATATTTCTGGGGGGGATAAGGGGAGGTTTCACCCTGAGCTTATTGCCCTGGCATGCTGCTCTGTCACACTGTTGTGAAACAGAGACTCTGAGTTACTGTACTGAACATCTGCAAATGGAAAAACCATTTATTCTCCTCCACTTCCTGTTTGACCCTTTAGCTTACAGTGAATAACCTCAACATCACCAAACAGCTGCTCTTTCACAACTGCAAATTCCACAGGCAAACTACCCAGGCGACATTGATATCTCAAGCATTAATGTCTGTCATCCAACCCAGCCCAATGATTGGTTGCTTCCAACTGTATTCCCCCACCCCCCCCCAACAGTTTGTCAAGCGTATAACTCCTGTGAGAGAGTCAATCTCAGTCAGCACAGAGGTAAATGAACCTGGGACATGCTTTATGACAAACTCAACAGCCGGAACAGAACAGAATGCCTGAGTGTGATAAAGAAACCCATTGGTGAAAGCCAAACAGTGTTATCCTATCTAGCATGTCAGTGGTTTAGCTGCAGTGTGCACAGCTGTAATCCTTCATTGGGCTTGCAGAGTGTGATCCCACTGCCAAGCTGTTATTGCAGTCATCTGAGGAAGCAATATTGTTTCACAGTCAATGGAAGTCAGTAGGCTATTACCAATGAGTTCATTTCCATGGAAACAAGATGATGATGAGAGTTCTCGTTCAGGTTTAATTCAAATGAGTCAATTTATTTGATATGTTTACATTTATATCTAGGAATATACTGTATTTTTCATCTTCCCATTCCAACACAACAGAAATAACAACCATTACTGAACATTGATTTGTTTTTACATTATCACTCCTCAGCTTTACCTCAGATATGGCTGATTACAAATGATTGCAGTCTGTCTTAAATGCCTCCATTGACAAATTATTATTTGCAGAACAATCTACTGCAAACCGTGTACAGGAACACATCTGCACAGTCATCAACAGATCTATTGCAGCACGGTACATACCCTGAGTATTGACTTTACCTGACAACAGACACACTACATATTCTGATCTGTCAGCAGATCTATATGCATATCTGAATGTGTATGTACATGTGTGTGAAGAGACGCAGTGTCTTTCTCTCTGTTTGTGTGTGTGTGTCTTTGTGGGTGCATTGTTGTGTGTACCTCCAATCTATCAGTTCTTCTGTCTGAGTATTTGGGTGTATTGAGAGGCGTAGGATTGCCTGCTCTGCCTTGCCTCTATCTCTGACTCATCCTCCTCCTCCTCTACACCCCTCTGGCGCTGTAGGATGCTGTTACGGGTCTGTGAACAGGAGATGGGTTAAAGACTTGGGACAGTCTTGTAAAGGAAACTAAATATACCGGTCTGTACAAGGACAGTAATGACTGTTAACCTTATCAGTGTATGTCTCTCTCTTTCATTCATTATTGTGGAGGTCTATGTTTTTGTCTGTAATGCTAGCAGCAGATGCAATCTTACCTTCTTGGCTGATTCAGCAGTGTGTTTGAGGATGGAGCCCAGGGTGGGACTAGGCTGGTGGGCCATAGAGGAGGGCAGCAGGGTCTGGTTGTCCAGAGGGCTGTTAGACACCCTGATCCTCCCAGTGAACAGCTGTTGAGACCAGGGAGATGATCAGCCCTGTAGCCCCATACCTGGAACTCTCACCTCTCAGTCATGCTGTCCAGGTTCTGGAAGGTGTGTGTGTGTCTAACCTCCAGGTCTTTGTCTATGTCCATGCTGTCCAGGTTCTGGAAGGTGTGTGTGTGTCTAACCTCCAGGTCTTTGTCTATGTCCATGCTGTCCAGGTTCTGGAAGGTGTGTGTGTGTCTAACCTCCAGGTCTTTGTCTATGTCCATGCTGTCCAGGTTCTGGAAGGTGTGTGTGTTTAACCTCCAGGTCTTTGTCTATGTCCATGCTGTCCAGGTTCTGGAAGGTGTGTGTGTTTAACCTCCAGGTCTTTGTCTATGTCCATGCTGTCCAGGTTCTGGAAGGTGTGCGTGTGTCTAACCTCCAGGTCTTTGTCTATGTCCATGCTGTCCAGGTTCTGGAAGGTGTGTGTGTGTCTAACCTCCAGGTCTTTGTCTATGTCCATGCTGTCCAGGTTCTGGAAGGTGTGCGTGTGTCTAACCTCCAGGTCTTTGTCTATGTCCATGCTGTCCAGGTTCTGGAAGGTGTGTGTGTTTAACCTCCAGGTCTTTGTCTATGTCCATGCTGTCCAGGTTCTGGAAGGTGTGTGTGTTTAACCTCCAGGTCTTTGTCTATGTCCATGCTGTCCAGGTTCTGGAAGGTGTGTGTGTTTAACCTCCAGGTCTTTGTCTATGTCCGTGCTGTCAGGTTCTGGAAGGTGTGCGTGTGTCTAACCTCCAGGTCTTTGTCTATGTCCATGCTGTCCAGGTTCTGGAAGTGTGTGTCTAACCTCCAGGTCTTTGTCTATGTCCACTGTCCAGGTTCTGGAAGGTCTTCTAACCTCCAGGTCTTTGTCTATGTCCATGCTGTCCAGGTTCTGGAAGGTGTGTGTGTGTCTAACCTCCAGGTCTTTGTCTATGTCCATGCTGTCCAGGTTCTGGAAGTGTGTGTGTGTCTAACCTCCAGGTCTTTGTCTATGTCCATGCTGTCCAGGTTCTGGAAGGTGTGTGTGTGTCTAACCTCCAGGTCTTTGTCTATGTCCATGCTGTCCAGGTTCTGGAAGGTGTGTGTGTGTCTAACCTCCAGGTCTTTGTCTATGTCCATGCTGTCCAGGTTCTGGAAGGTGTGTGTGTGTCTAACCTCCAGGTCTTTGTCTATGTCCATGCTGTCCAGGTTCTGGAAGGTGTGTGTGTGTCTAACCTCCAGGTCTTTGTCTATGTCCATGCTGTCCAGGTTCCACCTCCAGGTCTTTGTCTATGTCCATGCTGTACAGGTTCTGGAAGGTGTGTGTGTGTCTAACCTCCAGGTCTTTGTCTATGTCCATGCTGTCCAGGTTCTGGAAGGTGTGCGTGTGTCTAACCTCCAGGTCTTTGTCTATGTCCATGCTGTCCAGGTTCTGGAAGGTGTGCGTGTGTCTAACCTCCAGGTCTTTGTCTATGTCCATGCTGTCCAGGTTCTGGAAGGTGTGTGTGTCTAACCTCCAGGTCTTTGTCTATGTCCATGCTGTCCAGGTTCTGGAAGGTGTGTGTGTGTCTAACCTCCAGGTCTTTGTCTATGTCCATGCTGTACAGGTTCTGGAAGGTCTAACCTCCAGGTCTTTGTCTATGTCCATGCTGTCCAGGTTCTGGAAGGTGTGTGTGTCTAACCTCCAGGTCTTTGTCTATGTCCATGCTGTCCAGGTTCTGGAAGGTTCTAACCTGTCTTTGAAGGTGTTCTGGAAGGTGTGTGTGTGTCTAACCTCCAGGTCTTTGTCTATGTCCATGCTGTACAGGTTCTGGAAGGTGTGTGTGTGTCTAACCTCCAGGTCTTTGTCTATGTCCATGCTGTCCAGGTTCTGGAAGGTGTGTGTGTTTAACCTCCAGGTCTTTGTCTATGTCCATGCTGTCCAGGTTCTGGAAGGTGTGTGTGTGTCTAACCTCCAGGTCTTTGTCTATGTCCATGCTGTCCAGGTTCTGGAAGATGTGTGTGTTTAACCTCCAGGTCTTTGTCTATGTCCATGCTGTCCAGGTTCTGGAAGGTGTGTGTGTTTAACCTCCAGGTCTTTGTCTATGTCCGTGCTGTACAGGTTCTGGAAGGTGTGTGTGTGTCTAACCTCTGGAAGGTGTGTGTGTTTAACCTCCAGGTCTTTGTCTATGTCCATGCTGTCCAGGTTCTGGAAGGTGTGTGTGTCTAACCTCCAGGTCTTTGTCTATGTCCATGCTGTCCAGGTTCTGGAAGGTGTGTGTGTGTCTAACCTCCAGGTCCATGCTTCCAGGTTCTATGTGTTAACCTCCAGGTCCATGCTGTACAGGTTCTGGAAGGTGTGCGTGTGTCTAACCTCCAGGTCTTTGTCTATGTCCATGCTGTCCAGGTTCTGGAAGGTGTGTGTGTGTCTAACCTCCAGGTCTTTGTCTATGTCCATGCTGTCCAGGTTCTGGAAGGTGTGTGTGTGTCTAACCTCCAGGTCTTTGTCTATGTCCATGCTGTACAGGTTCTGGAAGGTGTGTGTGTGTCTAACCTCCAGGTCTTTGTCTATGTCCATGCTGTCCAGGTTCTGGAAGGTGTGTGTGTGTCTAACCTCCAGGTCTTTGTCTATGTCCATGCTGTCCAGGTTCTGGAAGGTGTGTGTGTGTCTAACCTCCAGGTCTTTGTCTATGTCCATGCTGTCCAGGTTCTGGAAGGTGTGTGTGTGTCTAACCTCCAGGTCTTTGTCTATGTCCATGCTGTCCAGGTTCTGGAAGGTGTTTGTCTACCTCCAGGTCTTTGTCTATGTCCATGCTGTCCAGGTTCTGGAAGGTGTGTGTGTGTCTAACCTCCAGGTCTTTGTCTATGTCCATGCTGTCCAGGTTCTGGAAGGTGTGTGTGTGTCTAACCTCCAGGTCTTTGTCTATGTCCATGCTGTCCAGGTTCTGGAAGGTGTGTGTGTGTCTAACCTCCAGGTCTTTGTCTATGTCCATGCTGTACAGGTTCTGGAAGTGTGTGTGTGTCTAACCTCCAGGTCTTTGTCTATGTCCATGCTGTCCAGGTTCTGGAAGGTGTGTGTGTCTAACCTCCAGGTCTTTGTCTATGTCCATGCTGTCCAGGTTCTGGAAGGTGTGTGTGTCTAACCTCCAGGTCTTTGTCTATGTCCATGCTGTCCAGGTTCTGGAAGGTGTGTGTGTGTCTAACCTCCAGGTCTTTGTCTATGTCCATGCTGTACAGGTTCTGGAAGGTGTGTGTGTCTAACCTCCAGGTCTTTGTCTATGTCCATGCTGTACAGGTTCTGGAAGGTGTGTGTGTGTCTAACCTCCAGGTCTTTGTCTATGTCCATGCTGTACAGGTTCTGGAAGGTGTGTGTGTGTCTAACCTCCAGGTCTTTGTCTATGTCCATGCTGTCCAGGTTCTGGAAGGTGTGTGTGTGTCTAACCTCCAGGTCTTTGTCTATGTCCATGCTGTACAGGTTCTGGAAGGTGTGTGTGTGTCTAACCTCCAGGTCTTTGTCTATGTCCATGCTGTACAGGTTCTGGAAGGTGTGTGTGTAGACCTCAAGAGCCTTGGCATGGAACACCATCTCCACTGTAATGAAGTCTGTGAAGATCCTCTGGAAGAAGATCTAGTATTATTGTCACTGTAAGAGGATGGACATGCCTGAGTATGACTGGAACACGTACGAGTGAGAGAGTGTGTGTGTGTTTGTGTATGTTCTGGTTTATTTGTGTATATTTGTGTGTGTGTTTGTGTGTTCATGTGTGTTTGTGTTTGTATGTGTGCTCGTGTGTGTGTTGTGTTTATGTGTGTGTTGTGGTTGAAGACCAACCTTGATGTCTTCCAGTTTCTGTCTCTGGAAGTCACTGATGGTCTCCTCCAGTTGTCTAGTGCTGCGGTGAACGTTGTTGGTTGCCTTCTGAGCATTCACCTCTGCCTGAAAACCAAACAGCAAAGGAATACTACAACTGTACTAGAAGCTTGAAAGAGATATATAAAAATGGTTTTAATGACAGCTACCAAAACCTCTGGTGGTCCACCACATAGCAAGATCTCATCAATGGTCAGATATCTGCATCGTTGCAGTGTTGAAGGTGTTGTTGATGTGACAGGGGGAGGTTCCAGAGAAATCATGTTACCTGTGACTGAAAACATTGGATAAGGTATTGAAGCATGACTAGAACAGAACATCTACATTTCTAAAACATCTCAGAGACCAGGTTAGCTCATCTGAACCTGTCACTCAAAGCACCACTCATAGAGTAAATATGACTGACAAACAATCGTTTGTCACAGGCAATACGTCATATTTTTCAATACTGTGTCTTGACATAAGGATTGTTGATGTAAATACTATAATCATGCTGGAATTCTGCCACTCTTGTAAAGTTATATGCAGATGTAAATAGACTGGGAGAAAGGATACAATTCTTTGTCTATCAGAGTGATTCTTCTGTTGGAGTCTCCAGTTTCTGCAGCTCTTTCAGCGCTCTGTCCCGATCAGCATTGAACCTCTTCAGATCCGCCTGTATGTCAGGGATATGTCCAGTCCATGAAGCTTCAAACACACTGTCTCAGAAGAGACTGCCTATTCATTGACTGCAATTGTTCTGCCATGAGATGCTGCGAAGAGTGTGTGAAGTGACAATGAGACAGAGACAGAGAGTGGGAGAAAGAGACAAAGATAGTGTGTGTGTGTGTGTGTGTGTGTGTGTGTGTGTGTGTGTGTGTGTGTGTGTGTGTGTGTGTGTGTGTGTGTGTGTGTGTGTGTGTGCGGGTGTGCGTGTGTGAGGGAGGAAGGGAGGGATCTGTATTTTGTCTGGTAATTACTGTATGAAATCTACAGTGGGTTCGTTTCCATGTATGAAGACTTACTCTCTTGTTTTCAACAATATCACCGTAGGCTTTGAGGGTGTGATGACTTTGATCTCCAGCCTCTCTACCTGTCTGGGGTAGACACAGTAAACACAATTTCATCTTCAAAACAACAGTATTTCAAGGTGTGAGAAACAAATTGTTGTGTTTTTGCTGGGTAAAAATGGCTTGAAAACCAACACTGTCTTTGCCCACTATATCCAGTACTGAGGAACTCCCATAATGCCTTTATTTACTGTTATGCTGTTTCATTAAGCGTTACACTAACCTAGTAGATGCACCATGGCCACGTCCTCTACCACTAATACCAGCATCGGGGAAGCTACTCTACAAATATAGTTTACCAAGCTACCAATTACTTCACACTGGAGGAAGTTCAACTACACTAAAGCTACCCTTAAGAAAATCTAGTTTAATTACCTAATGTTTCTTTGAAAAAGTAGTTCACTACATCCAAACTACTTTGTTAGAAATTATCATATCTAAATCTGAAATGTCATAGATTACAAATTGCAATAAAAATCAAATCAATAACAGACCACTCTGGAGTCATATTAAGGGAATGTGTAATTAAGCCTATACACAAAAACTCTTTTCAAAAAATAAAGGAAATGATTGCCTACTTTATCCATATTTTATTTAATTTAGCAAAAAACGTAGTGTAATTCCAGTAGTTAGCTACACCTCTAAATGGCAAAAAAACAGTTATGAACTACTGAAAACCCTACCAAGAATTGAATTTAGTTCAACTACCACAAAGCTACTGCAAAATGAAGTTATATTACTAGTTGAACTAGCCTATATGTAGTTCACTACTCCCCAACAGCCCCTGACCTCTCACCCCTCACCTCAGCATGGCGGTAGTCCTGCACCATGGCCAGGTCTTCAGCCAGGTTCTTCAGACAGGTACGGAGCTCTGGGTCCTCAGTATTCGAGAAGTCATTGAGCTGTCTGACCAGCATGTCAGCCTGGTGTAAGAGGCCAGCAGGCTGCAGAACTGACCCAGGTACTTCTCAGCATGGCCCACTGTCAGCTCCATGCTCGTTATCTGTCTGTCTCTGGACAAACGATGAAGAGTTATGAAGGGTTAGGGGTTTCAGCTAACTATAGACCTCCAGGAAGTTTTAGGGTCGTGTTTGTGATAAAAGCTAGATGAGCCAAATAGTAGTACACATCCCTTTAGCATTATTATATCTGTGAGACAGGTGTGTTTCCAAAGGCGCACATATGAGATAAAGTATTCCCAATGCGCAATCTTCTCCATACATAATCTGGGCCCATTTACCACTTTAGCCGTGGTTTCCACACATAATCGTGGAAAGGCAGTATATAATGAAACATGACATGGTTAGCTATAGAACTAGTACAGCATCAAATGAAGAATCAACCGATTGGCTCGATGTGGACTATGTAGAGCCGTCTGGTCCATGCTAGCTTTTCCTGCTACAGTACTGGGGTTTATTAAAGCAGTATAGCTAACCAACACAGGTGTTACCAAGTAATAGTGGTACATTAAACCATATATGCATGTAACGAGGGCAACTACCTTGAGAAGATGGTGTTCATGTTGGATTTGCTTAAGCGTCACTTCACCTCACAGTTGAGCTGCGGTATTTGCCTTATTGCCAAGCTCTCGTCTGCCCCGGGTTACGAGCTAGTTGGTTGCTATAGAGACGACAACACGGAAGAGTGGGGTTTTGGGGTGGAAGGGAATGGCCACATGGTGGCAGCAGCGTATCATTAGCAACAACTCCCGACAGGAGCCGAGACAGGCTTTACAAGGCAGCCTTACAGAAGAATAAAGCATAACCCCATCCCTCAGGTCTTTTAAAGAGCGTGGTAAAACTGATGTTTTAAAAACTCACTCTCACCCTTTCTTTCTCTCTTTCTCTTTATGCTCTCTCTCTGACTCACTCGCTCATACGCGTCATCGCACGCACGCACGCGCACGCACACATGGTGCTCTCAGAAGGGATTGTAAGGGGTCCATCCAGCCTGTTAACGAGTGGCTGTAAGAGAAGTGTTGAAGAGAGGCCAGCTCTCAACTCTCTCTGGGAAGAATGTGTTGGCATATACAAGGGGCGCCACTCAAATGGAACTTTAATTCATTTACACAAAAACGCAAACAATTCAAAAAACAGACCTCACTGCTGGCAGCTCACAGCTGTAAAGTGTAACAGCCTCTTCATACCTGAGAATAAACGTTTTATTGTATGCTGCACTTAATATAGTGTGTGTGTGGGCGTATGTGTCAGCCAGTGGAGGTGGGCTGTGAATAGGGCTTTGATGCAGCCTGCCAAGTTTCCCCTGTGGACAGCAGCTGTTATGATAAACACACTGTCTAGCAGCAACAGATCATCCCAAGATGGTTCCACACCCCCTCCTCTCTCTCTGTCTCTCTATCTTTCTCTATCTCCATCTCTCTGTCTCTCTTTGTGCTCCCCTCTCTCTCTGTCTTTCTCTCTCTCTCTCTCTCTCGCTCCCTCTCTCCGTCTCTCTTTGCCACCCCCCTCTCTCTTTCTCTCAACCTCTCCCCTCAGGCTGTAGTTAATGAAGGGAAATGAAAACAATGCCCCTGCCAGTCCAGTAGCAGAGCCATGCCAACCTGAGAGAGACAGACAGAAAGAGAATAGGGGTGAAAGAGATATAGTGTGAATTAAACTCACAGACAGACAGACAGACAGACAGACAGACAGACAGACAGACAGACAGACAGACAGACAGACAGACAGACAGACAGACAGACAGACAGAGGATAGGGGTGAAAGAGACACTCCCAGACAGACAGGCAGACAGACAGACAGAAAGAGGATAGGGGTGAAAGAGACACTCCCCAGACAGACAGACAGACAGACAGACAGACAGACAGACAGACAGACAGACAGACAGACAGACAGACAGACAGACAGACAGACAGAGGATAGGGGTGAAAGAGACACTCCCAGACAGACAGGCAGACAGACAGACAGAAAGAGGATAGGGGTGAAAGAGACACTCCCAGACAGACAGACAGACAGACAGACAGACAGACAGACAGACAGACAGACAGACAGACAGACAGACAGACAGACAGACAGACAGACAGATAGACAGACAGAGGATAGGGACAGTGAGAAGAGACAGACTCCCAGACAGACAGGCAGACAGACAGACAGAAAGAGGATAGGGGTGAAAGAGACACTCCCAGACAGACAGACAGACAGACAGACAGACAGACAGACAGACAGACAGACAGACAGACAGACAGACAGACAGACAGACAGACAGACAGACGCACACCAAAGATAATTATCGGATGTCTCTATAAACACCACACAATAGCCACAGGGCTGATGGCTAATTGCGTCCCCCAGAGCAGGTCTATAGGGCTGACAGAGGAAGGAAATCCACATGTCACCCAGAGGCAGAATCAAAGAACAGGGCAGACTCACTTTGCAACACACACTTGCTAACAAAACACAAACACACACACACACAAAAAAACACACGCACACACACACACACACACATGCAAAACTCTCATAGACTGTGGGTTGGAGTTCCAGTCATATTCTTTGAAGCTTCCATTCATTCAGATCTGTATAGATCCTTATATTCTCATCATTAATTCCTATATGGAAAATTACATCACCCCACTTCCTGTTCTGAGGAGCCAGTTTGTCTCATATTGATGTCACAGCTTAGGAGTGTGATTGAGGAGGTGAGACACAGACGAGGAAAACCAGCTAAATGAGTTTTCCCCCAGGCTGTTACTAAAATCACAAGCTCTTGGTACGACAAGCCACAACCACAGGCAGCCTTTTTGACTGAGTCAGAAAACTATTTTATTGCTGTGGGAGTTGCTGTATGAATATGTTGAACGCTATGAGGCAGGAACACTATTACTGAATAATATGAGGCAAGGACAGACTCTGACTTAGGTTAACCTGTTGCCTAGTGAGAGGATGCCAACGTTAGTGGGGTCTACCTGTTGATGAATGTCATTGGACCAATCCCTGTGTGTATATCTGGGCATGACTCTAACTATACAGGGTTACCTCCTACATTATTAGAAAGAAAGATACTATCTAGATTCTAAAAGGGTTCTTTGGCTGTCCACAACCCTTTGAATAACCCTTTTTGGTTCCAGGTAGACCCCTTTCTACAGAGAGTTCTACATGAAACCCAAATGGGTTCGACCTGGAACCAAAAAGGGTTATCCTGTGGGGACAGCCAAAGAACCCTTTTGAGTGTAGTCTGACCCTGGCCTCGCTGACATAGAGGTGTACATAGATCTTTTTTTATTTTCCTCTACTCTGGATGTGCTGGCCCACGGGCGCCAGTGTGTGTGTTCCACAGCCAGTGCAGTGGAAAGGTCTGGGATGTAACCCAGGACAGAGTCTCCCGTTGTGAGGGGGTTTTCTCTGTTCACCAGCAAGGGCTGACCCCTCTCTCATACTTGTGATTAATGCCAGAGCACACACCTCAGAGGCAGTGTCAACAAACAGCCTGTGTGTGTGTGTGTGTGTGTGTGTGTGTGTGTGTGTGTGTGTGTGTGTGTGTGTGTGTGTGTGTGTGTGTGTGTGTGTGTGTGTGTGTGTGTGTGTGTGTGTGTGTGTCTGTGTCTGTGTCTGTGTGTTGTGACTGGGTGGAGGAGGGTTGGTTCATTCAATAGAGAGATGCATTAAATGATTGCCTGTAGTGTAGAGTTATACAGTTTCCAGTGTAGAGTTATACAGTTTACAGTGTAGAGTTAGAAGGTTTCCAGTGTAGAGTTATAAAGTTTACAGTGTAGAGTTAGAAGGTTTACAGTGTAGAGTTAGAAGGTTTCCAGTGTAGAGTTATAAAGTTTACAGTGTAGAGTTAGAAGGTTTACAGTGTAGAGTTAGAAGGTTTCCAGTGTAGAGTTATAAAGTTTCCAGCGTAGAGTTAGAAGGTTTCCAGTGTAGAGTTATAAAGTTTACAGTGTAGAGTTAGAAGGTTTACAGTGTAGAGTTAAAAGGTGTACAGTGTAGAGTTATACAGTTTGCAGTGTAACGTTAGAAGGTTTCCAGTGTAGAGTTATACAGTTTCCAGTGTAGAGTTATAAAGTTTACAGTGTAGAGTTAGAAGGTTTACAGTGTAGAGTTATACAGTTTCCAGTGTAGAGTTATACAGTTTCCAGTGTACATTTACATTTACATTTAAGTCATTTAGCAGACGCTCTTCTCCAGAGCGACTTACAAATTGGTGCATTCACCTTATGACATCCAGTGGAACAGTCACTTTACAATAGTGCATCTAAATCTTAAAAGGGGGTGAGAAGGATTACTTATCCTATCCTAGGTATTCCTTAAAGAGGTGGGGTTTCAGGTGTCTCCGGAAGGTGGTGATTGACTCCGCTGTCCTGGCGTCGTGAGGGAGTTTGTTCCACCATTGGGGGGCCAGAGCAGCGAACAGTTTTGACTGGGCTGAGCGGGAACTGTACTTCCTCAGTGGTAGGGAGGCGAGCAGGCCAGAGGTGGATGAACGCAG